>NC_057803.1:419662427-419663359 GCF_018294505.1 Triticum aestivum | reverse complement strand
GGTAATTGTCCCCTCTCGATAGACGTGATACCGATGATGTGATCGTTGACACTGATGAAGACTCAATGCTATCTTCAGAAGTGCCAGGCAAGCAAAACCCCCTTGTTCATTCCGATACAATCCCACTCTCTCGCTCCTGCTCTCTTTTATTGCATTAGGACAACAACGATTCAACTGTTACTTGCTGCGGTAGCTGAACCCCTTTATCCTCTGCATGACCTGTCATTGCCACAGTAAATAGATTGAAACCCACTAGTATGAGTAGGAGTTGTTTGAGCCCTGTTGTGCCTACTCATTCATGCTTGATTGTCATGCCTGCTACTGCTTAGAGTTGAGTCAGGTCTGATTCATCGGGGATGAATCAGAGGCGTGTGAACATGTCCTACTGTGTGTGAGCTAAGTGTGTGAACACGATTTGGTAAAGGTAGCGGTGAGAGGCCATGTAGGAGTACATGGTGGGTTGTCTCATTGAAGCAGTCCTTAGGAACTGAGTTCTGTGTTTGTGATCCATGATTCAGCTACTACCATGCATTGGGCCCTGAAATATGACCCCGCTCGACTTCTTATTCACCCTTGTCCTCTGTCCAGGAGTTGCAAGTAGTTTCTGGTGTTTGTAGTATGCTGGAGGCCGTGGACAGCACTGACCGTAGGGGTGGGCTGTGATGCGGTAGGCACGTGGCCGGGTATACCGGGCGCCCGTTTGGTGTCACGGAACCCTGTTCACATCGTTTGGGGCTGTGAGCGAAACTCCGGCCGGATCTCCTCATGGATGGAACCCGAATAGGCGATAAACCTGGACTAGAGACTTGAGTGTTTAGGTAGGTCGTGGTCTACACCCACGTCGGCTTTCGCTTGAAGTCTGCCGAGCACATGTCGTGTGCAAACGCTAAGTGGTGGAAACATGTATGAAGAAGTACACCCCTGCAGGGTTA
>NC_057803.1:419658254-419662417 GCF_018294505.1 Triticum aestivum | reverse complement strand
CACAGTAAATAGATTGAAACCCACTAGTATGAGTAGGAGTTGTTTGAGCCCTGTTGTGCCTACTCATTCATGCTTGATTGTCATGCCTGCTACTGCTTAGAGTTGAGTCAGGTCTGATTCATCGGGGATGAATCAGAGGCGTGTGAACATGTCCTACTGTGTGTGAGCTAAGTGTGTGAACACGATTTGGTAAAGGTAGCGGTGAGAGGCCATGTAGGAGTACATGGTGGGTTGTCTCATTGAAGCCGTCCTTAGGAACTGAGTTCTGTGTTTGTGATCCATGATTCAGCTACTACCATGCATTGGGCCCTGAAATATGACCCCGCTCGACTTCTTATTCACCCTTGTCCTCTGTCCAGGAGTTGCAAGTAGTTTCTGGTGTTTGTAGTATGCTGGAGGCCGTGGACAGCGCTGACCGTAGGGGTGGGCTGTGATGCGGTAGGCACGTGGCCGGGTATACCGGGCACCCGTTTGGTGTCACGGAACCCTGTTCACATCGTTTGGGGCCGTGAGCGAAACTCCGGCCGGATCTCCTCATGGATGGAACCCGAATAGGCGATAAACCTGGACTAGAGACTTGAGTGTTTAGGTAGGTCGTGGTCTACACCCACGTCGGCTTTCGCTTGAAGTCTGCCGAGCACATGTCGTGTGCAGACGCTAAGTGGTGGAAACATGTATGATGAAGTACACCCCTGCAGGGTTAACATCATCTATTCGAATAGCCGTGTCCGCGGTAAAGGACTTCTGGGTTGCTTATATCAGTTCATAGACAAGTGAAAGTGGATACTCTAAAATACGCAAGATAAGCGTGAGTGCTATGGATGGCGTTCTCGTAGGGAGACGGGAGCGGATCCATAGTGGTGTATTGATATGGTGAATATGTGGACTCGTGTGCGCCACCTCAAAAGAGTTACTTGCCGTCGTAGTTCAGGATAGCCACCGAGTCAAAGCTGGCTTGCTGCAGTTAAACCCCACCATCCCTTTGTTGATAATGATGCATATGTAGATAGTTCTGATGTAAGTCTTGCTGGGTACATTTGTACTCACGTTTGCCTATTTTATGTTTTTGCAGAGAGACTTCAGTCTCACTAGTAATTCCGCGTGGTCTTCGACGTTTAGCTTGTTACCTCAGCTACGATCTTGTGCCCTCGGCAGGATCTGGTAGATAGTCAGGCTTCTCAGCCTTTTTCATTTATAGATGTCTGTACTCAGACATGTTAAGCTTCCGCATGTGCTTTGACTTGTATGCTCTGATTGTTGGGTCATAAGACCCATGTTTGTAATATCTCGCTCCTCGGAGCCTAATGAATATTTACTTGTGTCGTAGAGTCATGTTGTGATGCCATGTTGTATTTGCACATATCGAGCATATTGTGTGTATGTTATTGAAATGCTTGGTATGTGTGGGATCTGACCATCTAGTTGTTTATCTTTAGTAGCCTCTCTTACCGGGAAATGTCTCCTAGTGTTTCCACTGAGCCATGGTAGCTTGCTACTGCTCCGGAACACTTAGGCTGGCCGGCATGTGTCCTTCTTCGTTCCTGTGTCTGTCCCTTCGGGGAAATGTCACGCGATGAATACCGGAGTCCTGTTAGCCCGCTACAGCCCGGTTCACCAGAGTCCTGCTAGCCCAGTGCTACAGCCTGGGTTCACTCGCTGATGACCGACACGTTCGATGCTGGGTCATGGATGCCTGTCCCTGTAAGTTTGTGCCACTTTGGGTTTACGACTAGCCATGTCAGCCCGGGCTCCTTATCATATGGATGCTAGCGACACTGTCATATACGTGTGCCAAAAGGCGCAAACGGTCCCGGGCACAGGTAAGGCGACACCCGTGGGAATACCGTGCGTGAGGCCGCAAAGTGATATGAGGTGTTACATGCTAGATCGATGTGGCATTGAGTCGGGGTCCTAACACCATCGATGATGAAAAAGGCGGTGAAGATGACGCGCTGCTCACGCTCTCGGGTTCGCGCAAGTGATCCCCCTACCTGGCGCGCCAAAGATGTCGTGGGAAACCACGACCACCTATGGGACCAAGAGCCCCTTTTGGTTCGGCGGGGGGATGGGCACGTTGCACAAAGAGCGAAGAAGCGTAACACAGCACGGCAGAGATCACGCGGGCAGTTTTACCCAGGTTCGGGCCGCTATGAGGCATAAAACTCTACTCCTACTTTGGTGGATTGATGGTGAAAAATGGTGGAGAAGCACGACGCTCTTGCCCGACAAGGTTGCCTCGAGGCGAGAGGAGCTACATGCGTATGAGTGTGAGGGGGCCCGAATCCTTTCTACGGTTGCCATGGGCCTCCTTTTATAGATAAAGGGGTCACCATAGTGGCAAATCAGTCTTTACATACTGATTAGATAGCAAACAGTGCTATCATACCTAACTCTGGAGGCTGACAGAGCGCATTAAATGCGCCACTCAATGTCACATCACGGCTCGCCTGGCAGGCCTGCCGAGATGTTTTGCCAGCTTCGCGCCTGCTTTCTTGACACGTCTCAGGACGGGTGTCGCTTGGAGGTATTTCCGTAGGAAGTGGCTGCCATGTGGCAAACAACAGCCACTTAGTCACTTTGTGGCATAACACCGCATTGATCGATGACTTATGTCACTCATGAGGTGGAGCAGTGGAGCAGTTTGCCTTTGTAAGCCCCGTCAGGCCTGCCAGGGTGATTTGGGGGCTCGCTTCCGGGGGTAATCCCATCCTCTCTAGGCTCGGCTGCCCGGCAAGGGAGGTTCTTCTCATAGTTGTATCTTGCCTCTTTGGCTAGTCTTGGTCTTCTCGATCTGCACTTTGATCCTTCAAAGAACTGAGTTTTCGTGCTCTGATCTGATCTTGGTGTTGAAATCTTGTTCTTGCTCCTGTGCACAGTCTGGGCAACTGACCCAGGGTTTGTTGTACCAACATCATAGGCCACAAAGTTGCACGAGGACTAGTAGTGGTTGTTCCAGCTAGTCATGGCTGGAAGTTCAAAATAATGACAAGTATAGGTTATTATGACAAGAACCAAACACACATGGCAAGTGATGTAATGCCAATCACTACAAATATATATATATATATATATAGCATCATAATGTCAACCAAGAATTTCCTTGGTGCTAACAAAAAAATTCCTTTGTTCTGACAAGAACCAAACACACATGTCAAACAACAATAACAAGTAAGTTGCATCCATGCCCATCTTTGCTATGTGTTGCGAGTTGGAAAATGATTTGTAAGTTTATAATATTGCGTTGCTAATCGAACGAGAATAACAAATAAGTTGATAATAATGCCAATTGAAGTATGGCGAGTGATCTAAGAAAGTGATAAACAAGCAAAGAAATTGTATATACTACAAATACTGGCAGTGATAACTAGCAAGTCTTTTAGCATTATGAACACTACATTTCAGTTTGTTTTACGCTCTTCCTATACCAAAGACCCTACAATCTAGCATTAGGAACACTAGAATTTAATAATTTAACACTACAATTTAGTATTAGGAACACTACATTAATTAGTACCACTACAAGAGGCAAAGATGGAGGCGATGAACTCGCCGAGGGACGAAGATGGAGGCGATAAACCCTAGTAGTTCGTCGCTTCTGCCGCTGCTGTCTCTTCCGTCACCGCCGTCGAAGAAACCCTAGCTCAAAACGAAATGAACTCCAATCAAATTAGAGGGCAACCAGCGGCGAGAGAGGGAGAGAGGGGGAGAGAGCGAAGATTACCTAACCACCGGCGAGAGGGGGAGAGAGCGACGAGAGAGGGAGAGCGGCCAACGACGACGAGCGGAGAGAGAGGAAGAGTAAGGGGAACGAGAGAGAGGGAGTGGGGTGAGGGTGTCGTTGCCCTGGTTTTGACCCTCGCGGCCTCCTAATACTTGGCTTGGCCCAATGATATAAAAAAGATCACCACATAAAAAACTAAAAAGAAAGAATTATATAAACTATTTGGAGGCTCAAAACTACATATTTCAAGTCTTAAACTAAAAATGGAAAAAAGTAAATTTAAAGTCTCAAAGTACATATTTTAAAAAATGTCATTATTTCCATTTAAAAATAATAGAAATTTAGTAAAAGTAAACTATAATATACTATAAAAAAGATCACCACATAAAAAACTAAAAGGAAAAAAATTGGAAGTGTCAAACCACATATTTGAAGGCACAAA
>NC_057803.1:419655939-419657862 GCF_018294505.1 Triticum aestivum | reverse complement strand
CACATATTTGAATCCTCAAAACTATATATTTCAAGTCTTAAACTAAAAAGAAAAAAAGTAAACTTAAAGTCTCAAAGTACATATTTTAAAAATGTCATTATTTCTATTTAAAATAATAGAAATTTAATAAAAGTAAACTATAATATACTATAAAAAAGAATATACCAAAAATATAATAATTAATGTTGGCATTGACAAAATAACAATATTGGCGTTGGAACCAACAACACGCCACAACTATATATAATAGTACTGGCGTCCCATGATATTCCACGACAGCACTATATTACGCCTGGTACAAATTGTTGATCCCATAAACTTCTGACGCTATGCTGTTTTCCAACGCCACGACTATGCCCCTACTAATGTCGTACCAAATAAGCCAATGCCACAACTATTTGAAAAAATAGTGCTGGCATTGCTTGTAAATGGAGCGCCACCAACGAAAGTTGTGGCTAGCACTTTTTCCACTAGTGTAACTCCCAAGTAAGATAAACATCGGGAATGTATTTACCCTCAAATGGCGAAATATTCAACTTTAGTTTAGGGATGTAGTCATGATCTCGTACTTGAGGTGGTGGTGCAGCCCTACCATTGTGATTATATGAATGTGGACGACCTCGTGATGGTGCTATTGGTTTCACGTAGTTCTGATCCTCATAATCGCCCTCGTAATCCTTGTCCTCCTCCTTGGCAGTAGTAGCAGGAGCCACAAAAGTAGCAATAGCAGTAGCAGCGGCACCACAATTTTGGCCTTCCTCAAGAGGAACACGCTTCGCTTAGTGGAGTACTTGATCACGACGTGGAGGTGGTTGTTGTTGTTGTAACGGTGCAGCAAAGGCAGTAGGTGGTGGTAGACACGCGAGCACTTCAACAAACTCGGTGTCAATTGTCTTCTCAATGTCATATATCCTCTCTAATGCCTTGACAAAGCTGGTCATCACGTCTTGCACCTGTTCACCCAACATTTGCTGAAATTTATCATGTAACGCCTTATTCGCATGTTCTCCCAGTCACTCTTGTCGGCTTGTGATCCTATCATTGTTAGCCACAATAGAAACACACGAGAATATGGTCCTACAGACTACTAGGAAGTGGTGGTGGTGGTGGTGGTGTTGTGGAGAGTCATAAATCCATCAAGCGAATCTCAAATTCTTACTAGTTCTTACTGTAACGCCCCGAGACCGATGTGCCAGGTGTCCTCCGCTTATTTGCTGTTGTTGGCTTGTCATTGCTTGCGTGTCATGCATTCCATATCATGTCATCATGTGCATTTCATTTGCATACATGTTCGTCTCATGCATCCGAGCATTTTCCCCGTTGTCCGTTTTGCAATCCGGCGCTCCTATGTCACCCGGTGCCCCTTTCTACCTCTTTTCGTGTGCGGGTGTTAAACATTTCTAGAATGGACCGAGACTTGTCATGCGGCCTTGGTTTACTACCGGCAGACCGCCTGTCAAGTTTCGTGCCATTTGGACTTCGTTTGATACTCCAACGGTTAACCGAGGGACCGAAAAGGCCTCGTGTGTGTTGCAGCCCAACACCCCTCCAAAGTGGCCCAAAACCCACCTAAACCTCCTCCATCATCTTGGTCGTTCGATCACGATCACGTGGCCGAAAACCGCACCTCATTTGGACTCTCCTAGCTCCCTCTACCTATAAATATGTGTCTCCTTCCGAAATTCTCGCGCAGATAAACCCTAACCTTCGTCCACCTCGCGCCGCCGGACAATTTCCCCACCGACGGACATGTCCAGCCGCCACGTCGCTCCATCCAATGGGAGCGCGACACATCAGCCTCTCCGCCTCCTGCGCCCAACCGCATGGCGCCACGTGTCCCCGGTTCCCAGTTCACCGCCGCCGCGGCCCGCCCGGGGCCGGCCCGCCCGAGCCGCACAGGAGCCCGAGCGCCCGACCCCGCGC
>NC_057803.1:419653145-419655561 GCF_018294505.1 Triticum aestivum | reverse complement strand
CTGTCTCCACTGCCGCCGCGGAGGCGCCCCGCTGCCGCCACCAGATGCTCCCCGCGGCGCCATCCAAGTTCGTCGCGCCGCCGCGCCACTCCACCGGCGGCCCGCACCTCGCCGCTGCTCCGGCCACCTTGCGTCGCCGACCTTCGGACGTCGCCGCCCCGGTCCACCTCCGTCTCCGGCGCCGGATCCGCGCGCCGGCCAAAGGAGCCCCCTTCCCCGGCGAGCTCTCCCCCCTTACTCCGGCGCCCAAGTCCCTGTTCCGGCGTGAACTCCGGCGATCTCCTCGGGCGACGTGCAGCTACAGTAACCCAGATCCAGATCTAGAGATCCCCTCGGTTGACTTTTGCCTCCCTAACCCTAATTTTTATGCGATCTTTGACATGCCATAACTCTGCATCCGTAGCTCCGATTCGTGCATGTAGCATATCAAAATGTTCGTCTCGACGAGTACATCATTTCATCTCATTGCATCATTTTCATTTGAGCTCATCTTGATGCCCGAAATGCTGTTGGAAGAGGGCTATGTGATGAATTTGTCAGATATGTTTCAGCAAATGGCCTTTTGTCATTTTTGCCATGATTAATGTGTGCATGATATAGTCCTGAGCTCTACATGTGTTTTGTTATATGCCATGCCATCTTTACATGGTGTATGCCATGTATTTTTTGTGATATTTGTGGTGACTAGCACAAGCTTGCAAAGTAGCGTAATTGGTAATGCTGATTTCAGGGACTTAGAATTTCACTAAGTCCTTATACTGATTTTGTTGTTATGCCATATGTCATGTTGTTTCCTAGTGATCTGTGCCTCTTTTGAGGATGATCAGTAAGGATGTTTTGCTAATATTGTGGTGCTCTATCCATCCATGTCTTTGTTTGCATTTATGGAGCACCCTAGCTTGAGCCAATCGAGCTCTACTTTTGCTATAAAATGTTCCTGGCAGATTGTAAACTTGTTTAGCGATTTTGCCGAGGTTGTTGCTATTGATCCGTGCATGCTATGTTATTGTTCTTGCCATGTATAGCTTCTATGCCATGTCTTCTTCATGGGTGTATGCTTAGTTTGTCATGCCATGCTCTGTAGTGAGTGCATCGAGCTCGTAAACATGCCTACTCGTTAACTGTTTTGCCATGCTCCAGTTTTTCACTAAGTCTGAATCTGTTTATGTTTTTGCCATGTTCACATGCTTGCAATTGTACTTTATGATCCCTTTTGGCTCAAGGTCACTAAGGGACGCTTGTTAAGTGCTTTGAGTAGCTTCATGTCATGCCTTGATTTGCCATGTTAAGTTCCTGTAGCATGTAGTTTTCATTCTCTAAAGTGTGCTTCCTGATGATAAATTCCAGACTGGTGTTAATTTCACTAAGTGTGAAACCTGTTATCATTTGCACTTTTGCCATGCTTGTTTAAGGCTGTTAATGAGTGAATTGGCCGTAGCTCAGTGTTCATCTTTTGTCAAGCATCTTGAGTGGATCCCTGCCATGTATTTTGTTGCCATGTTTGAGTGCTGTAGCGTATTTATCTTGTTGCATTTAGAAGGCTACTTGCTGATTATCGCAGACCGGTGCCATATTTGTTTTGCTTGCCATTTCCAAACCGTGCATCCGATTCCGGTGATCTTTATATCGATTTCAACCGAAATCATCTCACCTTTCCAGTGGCACTCTTGGATTTCCAAGTTGTGGCCAGGTTCAATCATTCCTTTGCAAATCATGCATATGCATCACATACCGCATCCCGCATATCATACCATGTTCATGTGTTGGTTGTTTACTATGTTGTGTGCTTCTTTCTAGTGTTGCTTCTTCGGGTTGGTTCCGATAACGTTGCGTTTGTGAGAACCCATTCGTCTACGTCTGTTTGTCTTCTTCATGGACTCGTTCTTCTTCCTTGCGGGATTTTAGGCAAGATGACCATACCCTCGAAATCATTTCTATCTTTGCTTGCTAGATGCTCGCTCTTTTGCTATGCCTATGCTGCGATACCTACCACTTGCTTATCATGCCTCCCATGTTGTTGAGCCAAGCCTCTAACCCACCTTGTCCTAGCAAACCGTTGTTTGGCTATGTTACCGCTTTGCTCAGCCCCTCTTATAGCGTTGTTAGTTGCAGGGAAGATTGGAGCTTGTACCATGTTTGGAACATGGTTATTTTGTTGGGATATCACAATATCTCTTATTTAATAAATGCATCTATTAATTTGGTAAAGGGTGGATGGCTCGGCCTTATGCCTGGTGTTTTGTTCCACTCTTGCCGCCCTAGTTTCCGTCATATCGGTGTTATGTTCCCGGATTTTGTGTTCCTTACGCGGTTGGGTTATAATGGGAACCCCTTGACAGTTCGCCTTGACTAAAACTCCTCCAGCAAGGCCCAACATTGGTTTTACCATTCACCACCTAGCCTTTTCTTTCCCTTG